>NC_069504.1:880478343-880510843 GCF_027579735.1 Bombina bombina
AATTCTATAAGCTCGGCAATAGTTGCACTATCATATTTGTGTGTTGGTTGGTGGGATGAGAGAAATTTACTGCAGGCCTCAATACCATCCTTATGCGGGATGTTGCTGTATAAGGATTCCACATCCATAGTAACTAGTATAGTGTTTCCAGGTAGTTCATTTATCTGGTTAAGTTTATTAAGGAAGTCTGTAGTGTCCTGTATAAAGCTATCAGTCTTAATAACAAGAGGCTTAAGAATGTTTTCTATTAGACCTTCCAATCCTCAGATGGGTACCTTCTACATGCTACCCAAAATCCACAAGCCAGGAAACCCAGGACGCCCCATTATAACACTCACTGAACAAATATCTGGCCTAATAGAAAACATTCTTAAGCCTCTTGTTATCATTTGTATTACTTGCTTTTAACTTATGTTCTTGAAAAAGATGTGTTATATGTTGAAACGCATAGAACAAATAAATTATTTTTATCTAAGCTGAAAGATTGCTTTAACCTTTTTGCTGTGGCGGCCGGATTCTCCTTTTATATGGAGTAAGTTACTACACTTTTATGATTACATATTGGATACTTTTTTCACTTGAGTTTCCGTTTACACTCCTAGTTGAACCTTGAGGATCTTTTCTGGAATAGTGGCATTTTAAAGCAGAATCTTTGGAATCACTAGCCTTTGATATCCCATTCCAGATCAGCAGACAATATACAACTTAAGGAGTATACTGCACCATTATTAACTGGCTTTTATATACACTTCAAGACTTTTTTCTCTTCATTCATTAGAGAAAATTAATGCAAAAGACCTGCGCCATCTATCATCACCATTCCATTTGTATACAGTCACTGAGGAGAGACTGCGAGATTGGCAGCGGTCAAATTTAAAGGAGAGTATCAGTTCTTAGTAAATTTGTTACAGAATATTGTGTATTTTTTCCATCTTGCACTTCTGTATATTGCTACATTTTACACTTTTTTAGGTACACCTGCTTAATTGCTTGGCAACACAAATTGCTAATCAGCCAATCACATGGCAGCAACTCAATGCATTTAGGCATCTAGACGTGGTGAAGTCAACTTGCTTTATATATATATATATATATATATATATATATATATATATATATGTGTGTGTGTGTGTGTGTTTGATAATATTTGAGAACAAAAATTATGAATTATTTTTTGGTTTATGATTAGTCTTTAATGTGGAAAAAATATTATTAGTAGTTTGTTATTACAGGTACAAAGCCCTACTTGTAACTGGAAATGGTTAGGATTTCTGAATAGTTTGGAATATCTGAATGTTTTTTATATTTGCATCTGTAAAATGGGACAGCTTGGAGAGGGGATGGGACTCAGTGTAAACAACAATAGCAATCTTTACTTATGATAATAAACTGTACAGATTAAACATGCAGCCTTTTTTTATTTTTTTTTATTTTAATGAAGCTTTATTGATGTAAAATCGACATTACAGTAAATGCAGTCAAAGGTTGAATATAGCATTGTATACATTATCTGACATCCTTATGCCATGATAACCAATATATTGTTACATCAAAGTAAAATATCGGAAGGTCTCAATACTGAAAGTTGCAGCTAGTATCATCACAGAATCCCGTGACCTATGTGACCTTCTTAAACTGTTTACAATTTTTATCCTTTTCTTGAGATATATCAATCTTTCTAGAGCTAATGCAAAGGGCTCTACATTTTTTTTCAAAGCTTGGTATTCTGGGGGAGAACTATACAAAATACTTTCCATCTGATGCTTATTCATTGGGGAAAGTGTCTATGTTAAGGCAAGGGAAAGAGAAGTCAGAAAAGAACAAGGGGGAGAGGGGAAGGGATGAGGTATGGAGAAGGAGCGAAGAAGTAAAAAAACAAAAAACAATTATCTCTCCAGCAGGCCCATTAGATTGTTTTGTTCCACAATGCTAACATTTATTCGTGAGTTTCTAGTTTACGGATTTTAAGATAGTGATATCTTTCTAATGTGAGTAGCTCGGAAACCTGTAGCCTCTACTCTGTCAGGGTACAGGTGAATGACATATACATATATAATAAGACAAAGGAAGTGTTTATGTATGAAACCATATTTTTATCAGGTATTATTAAAATGGGATTGCAATTCTGATGTCAGGATTTAACTCAAAAACCCACATGATTTGAATACACATCTCAAGACTTAAATACAGACAGGATGTCTCCAGAAATTTTAAAACACAGCATTTGCTCCCTAGCTGGAGGTGAAAACTTCAAGAAGAACAATTTGTTTAAAAAGGAACTGATAATTAGCACAGGCTTGTAAAATGACCATGTTTATTTAACTATATACAGAGTTTTATGGTTTGAGATAGTACAAGGACCATTGAACCATTTCAAAGAAACCCCTTAGTTATTTGGAGTCAATAATCTTTGTGACTTGAAAAGAAACATCTGCTAACAGAGACCATGTGGTCATTACCTGGAGATATGTGATGGAATCTCCTGTTTCTCTGCAGCTTTTCCTGATAGTCTGATTTAAGTGACATATTTTGTGAGAACTTTAACCATTTACATTTGAATGCAAATTAATCCCTGCTGTGTCAATGGAAAGTTGACCAGCAGAGACACATATTTAAATGAAAGTTTAAATGACTATATAACAATCTATGGTCTTCTGGATTTTATATATTGAAAGCATAAAATGTCCTAACCGCTGTGTTTTTAAGAATATTTGTGGACCTAAAAAGAAATGATTAATAACACTTATTTTTATTTCAGATGGGCCATAGACAAGATTCATGCATTCAGAATTTGTTAGAAATGTGAAACATGCTGTATTTGTATGAATATACAAAGTATAGACAGTTCACTGTGTAGTCTGCGCTCCTCCTGCAGCCCTGTGTATTGAGCGTAGCCCGGCACAATGGAGAGTGGGCGGGGGACACACCCCTGTTGTCATCCAATCAGAAAGGCTGCCACTTCAGGCGTTTCTGCCACACACGCCCCAAACAGAGATACAGTGCAGGATACAGAAATGGCGCTCTGGTAGAAAGGAAAGTTGCTTAGAGAGTGCTTACAGCACAATGAAAGATTCCAGGCAGCAGGATATAAAATAAAAACAAACTTTATTCCAAAAGTTAAAAAGGACAAAACCAGGATGTCCTATACATAGCCAGCAGTGACTCTAGCAATCAGGCAAGTGAGCAGATCCCCATGCAGACATATTTCGTGCACCAGGTGCACTTGTTCAGTGCTTACCTGGGGATCAGCCCATCCGCCCCTTTAAGGCTGAGCTAAATCATGACATCACAATAGTTAAGTACCTGATTGGATACCTATATCCACAGGACAGGCAAGCAAGTTTCTCAACATTTCAGAAAGTACATATTGGCAGTGGATAAAATCCTATAGTCCTTTAAGTATATATCCTCTCCCTGTTTTTCTAAAGAAAACATTTATGGGTTAATAAAACCAGATCTACATATTGTAAATTCTTTACACATAACACATTCAAAGAGCGCAACTTAGTGTATAGTCACTACAAAAAAAGCAAGATAGATTTAGAGTAAAAACAAAATATAAGTGCTGCATCTTAATGTCAATTTAGATTGTAGTATTAGGTTTTTATTTGAGAGGACACTACTCTCAGTGGCCTATGTACATGTTATAGAATTAAGTAAACACATCCAGATCACGTCTGATGTTTAACCCCCTCAGGTTCGCTAGTTTGTAATCTAAACATCCAAAAAATCTCCTTTTTGTTCAACAGAGTTTCTCTGTTACCTCCTCTCTTCCATCTAGTGACATGGTCAATTGCCTGTATTTTAAGAGAAGAAACATCTGAATTATGTTTTGTTTTAAAGTGTCTTGACACAGGTGTGTCACTATCTTCATCTTCAATAGACCTAAGGTGTTGCAAAAACCTATCTTTTAGGGACCTTTTGGTCTTCCCTGTATATTGAATTTTACAAAGGTCACAGGTAAGGAGATAGACGACATGTGTTGTATCACAATTAATAAAAAAATCTAATATCATACTCCACATTAGTTGTACTAGATACAAATTTGTCACCCTCATGTACAAAGCTACATGTTTTGCATATGGGACGACGACATTTGAAACATCCCTTCTTCTGTTTCAACCAGCATTTGTTTTTTGTAGGTTTTATATCTGAGGGCGATAAATAATTAGCTAACGTTTTTGCTCTCTTAGGAACAAACTCACATCCTGAGTCTAGAATTTCTTTAATAATTGGATCAGAGTACAAAAATGGGAAGAGATTTTTTGATTATACTACATATTTTGGTGTATTCTACACTATATGTAGTAATAAATTTGATCTTTCTCATATCATCTTTGTCAACTTTGTGTTTCTTAGGCTTATATTGAAGTAACTGTTCTCTAGGAATCTGATCTACATCTTCCTTTGCTGTTAGAAGAATACCATCTCTATACCCTCGCTGTTTGAATCTGTTTGTGGCCTCACTAGCCTGGCACTGATATTCATCTTCTTTGGAGCAGTTTCTCTTAATGCGGATGTATTCCCCTTTAGGTATCCCTCTCAATACATGACGAGGATGACAAGATTCAAATTTTGCATGCAAAGAGAGAAGCGCTCTACCAGGAACGAACAACAGCTCAGTGGCTTGTTCTATGGCGATTTACCACCCGGAAGCAGCCTCTTTTAGACCAGTGTGCTTTTCACAGAAGAAAACTTTCCTGAAGTATATCAGTCTGATCCCGCCAAGTAAGGTCAGTCCAGCCCCGAAATACCAGGCAATTCTCCTCTGAACAAGGAACATGACAACCCCAGACGATCGTTTCGGCCTCCTATGGGCCTCGTCAGTGAGGTGCAGCCACATTCCTCTAAGCACACTGGGCAAGGAGTCCACGTCTGGTTTCCCCCATCACCCATAGGGAGACTTCCCCAGGGTCATAATAATTTGCATACAAAGAGAGAAGCGCTCTACCAGGAACGAACAACAGCTCAGTGGCTTGTTCTATGGCGATTTACCACCCGGAAGCAGCCTCTTTTAGACCAGTGTGCTTTTCACAGAAGAAAACTTTCCTGAAGTATATCAGTCTGATCCCGCCAAGTAAGGTCAGTCCAGCCCCGAAATACCAGGCAATTCTCCTCTGAAGTCTCCCTAAGTGTGATGCGGGAATCCAGACGTGGACCCGTTGCTCAGTGTGCCTAGAGGGATATGGCTGCACCTCACTGACGAGGCCCACAATAGGCCGAAACGTACGTCTGGGGTTTTGCTGTTTCTCTCGTTCAGAGAGGGATTGCCTGGTATTTCGGGGCTGGACTGCACTGTTAAGTCAGGATCAGACTGATATGCTACAGGAAAGTTCTTCTCTGTGAAAGGCACATATTGAGCAAAAAGAGGCTGCTTCTAGGGTGGTAACTAGCCATAGAACAAGCTATTATGCTATTGTTCGTTCCCAGGTTGAGCGCTTCTCTCTTTTTATTTATGCAAATTATGACACTTAGGGAAGTCTCCCTAAGTGTGATGCGGGAATCCAGACGTGGACCCGTTGCTCAGTGTGCCTAGAGGGATATGGCTGCATCTCACTGACGAGGCCCACAATAGGCCGAAACGTACGTCTGGGGTTTTGCTGTTTCTCTCGTTCAGAGAGGGATTGCCTGGTATTTCGGGGCTGGACTGCACTGTTAAGTCAGGATCAGACTGATATGCTACAGGAAAGTTCTTCTCTGTGAAAGGCACATATTGAGCAAAAAGAGGCTGCTTCTAGGGTGGTAACTAGCCATAGAACAAGCTATTATGCTATTGTTCGTTCCCAGGTTGAGCGCTTCTCTCTTTTTATTTATGCAAATTATGACACTTAGGGAAGTCTCCCTAAGTGTGATGCGGGAATCCAGACGTGGACCCGTTGCTCAGTGTGCCTAGAGGGATATGGCTGCATCTCACTGACGAGGCCCACAATAGGCCGAAACGTACGTCTGGGGTTTTGCTGTTTCTCTCGTTCAGAGAGGGATTGCCTGGTATTTCGGGGCTGGACTGCACTGTTAAGTCAGGATCAGACTGATATGCTACAGGAAAGTTCTTCTCTGTGAAAGGCACATATTGAGCAAAAAGAGGCTGCTTCTAGGGTGGTAACTAGCCATAGAACAAGCTATTATGCTATTGTTCGTTCCCAGGTTGAGCGCTTCTCTCTTTTTATTTATGCAAAAGATTCAAATTTTAGCAGGGTATTACCCGCAGTTTCCTTTCTGTACATTTTAGTTTGGATGAGAGACCCAACTTCTCCACCCTGGACACTTTATCCACTGCCAATATGTACTTTCTGAAATGTTGAGAAACTTGCTTGCCTGTCCTGTGGTTATAGGTATCCAATCAGGTACTTAACTATTGTGATGCCATGATTTAGCTCAGCCTTAAAGGGGCGGATCCCCAGGTAAGCAGTGAACAAGTGCACCTGGTGCACGAAACATGTCTGCATGGGGATCTGCTCACTTGCCTGATTGCTAGAGTCACTGCTGGCTATGTATAGGACCTCCTGGTTTTGTCCTTTTTAACTTTTGGAATAAAGTTTGTATGAATATATATATATATATATATATATATATATATATATATATATATAACAGATGTATAAATGCCATTAATTTCAGAATAATTAGCAGTATAAATTGCTTTAACATAATATAATGTTAAAGACACATGTTTCATATTAAAATAATCAGAAAAATGATATGATGCGGCCCCATCTATAATTAATATTGTGAGTGATTGATACAGGAAGTTATGGTCTAATGAATAACCACTTCATAGAAATATTGAATTGTTAAAAATGTTGGATGGTGAATGTGTTGTTGTCACGCTGCCCCCGGTGGACAAAATCTGGTGTTGCCATGCAGGTATTACAGCCAAGAGACAATTGGTTGTTGCAGGGATGCATCTCCCTGACAACATGCATTCCCAGATGAACCAATCCATGTTCAGTTGCAAAGGACCACTCCGAGACAAGCTTCCGTTTGGGCATTTCCAATCTCACCAATGATGGGTACTGATCAAAAAAAGGGGAGGGGTGAGATCAAATGATTTAACCCCAAGCATGGAGGGCTGCTAGAGGCTGCTGCTGGCTAACCCTGAAGGAAAATAACTGCTACAGTTATTATAAAGACACAGCTACATTTATGCTCCATATGCGGATATCCCCAATTTTTGTATTCTGAGGTAAGAGTGTTCCTATTAAGAAATACTGGATATCGATTGGTGTTCATCTTGGTAATGTATTAAAAGATTGCTGTAGTAAATAAATTTAAAGAGCAGTTTGTATTTTATCTCATATTCATAGTCTATGTATTGTTAAACATATATCCTTAATGCTAAATCATTTTATCTGTGCAAATATAATTCAGAGTTTGACTATTGGCACAAATAATATATACAATTTCTGATGCTTTAATAGAAGTGTATATTGTACTATTGTTTAACTTAGCACTGTTAATTGTATTGCTGAATGTTTAGTAGCTGCTATCTTAAGTCTCACTGTGATATTTTAAATGCAACTCTGAGTGAAAGGCTATTGTGAATAAGGTAAACGTGTATGAACTCTGCATAACATATTTTAATAGTTTTTAAACGCGTATAATATTGATTCATATTCTGGTTCCCATAAATATCTTCCAATATGTTTATAGATATTAACTAATAATAAAGAATTCAGGAATTTATATTAATTTTATTGTCTTAGTATATGTAATTTTGATTGTGGGTTTAGTTTAAAGAAAGATTGTTAAATATATTAAGTTATAACCCTGCCATATACTCACGTATTATTTGGAGAGTACTGCTAAGATTCTTATAAATATACTGACAACTCCTGTGCCGATGGTATATCCTGAGACTTCCATCTCTTGGGTATAAGTTTCTTAGCTCCTGTCAACATAATCAACAGGAGAGACAATTTGGCTTTATCTTTTAGGTAGAGAGCAGAATAGCAGATTTTCAGGGAGTGGAATTTGTACTTGTAAGATGTCTGAAATTAGAGAAAAAACATCTGACCAAAAGGATTGCAGTTTCGGGCAGGACCACCATATGTGGAGAAGTGAACCCTCCTCACCACATTCCCTCCAATAAGTTTCACTCAAAGAGGGAAATATCTTATGGAGCCTTGAAAGGGTAAGATACCATCTGCACAGGAATTTCTGGTGGATTTTTTGGATGGTGGCTCAAAACTGAGGAGCGTTTTGTTAACTGGAATACTTTCGTCCACGATTCGAAATTGATATCTTGGGACAACTCTTTGTTCCAGGCGGTAGTATAAGACGGGAGAGATGTAGCGTCTATAGTGGAGGTAAGTTTATATAAAAGGGATATCAAGTGTCCAGGGGTGATTGACGAGATGCAGAATTTTTCAAATTGCGTGAGTTCCCTTCCTAGGTCCTTTTTATGTTTATGGTGAGAGATATAGTGGAGTAGTTGATTATAATTCAGCCAAGGGGAGAAGATCTCCCTATGGGCTTCGTCTAGTTGTGCGTGTGTTTTAAAGAACTTATTCTCAGTTACAAACTGAATAGAGCCAGCTTTTAAGCTATACAGTTTCTTGATGGGGGAGCTCAATCTACAATATGGAAGGGCCTTGTTCTCAATGATTGGGGTTAGAGGGGAGTATTTAGAGGAGATGTGGGTGGAAGTTGCAATTGTCTTATCCCACTGGGCCAAAATATCAGCTGTTATAGTGTATTTAAGTAGATTTTTGGGTCTATCAGATGGAGGGGACCAAGCCAGAGTGCCCATGTTGTTTATTAAGAATATTTGATGGTCTAGGTGTGCCCATTCCTTAGCGGTAGTGTTATGAGACCACTCAACAATGTGTTGTAACATTATTGCTTCTCTGTATGCATTTAAGTTTGGTAGCCCCAACCCCCCCCCCGTCTCTCGTTAAATACATTGTTCTCTTAGGAATTTGAGGTTTAATGTATGACCAGATATATTGGTCAATAATTCTTTGTAGTTCGTTGATATAAACATCTTGTAGGGGGATGGGTAGTGCTTGCAGTACGTATAATATCCTTGGTAGAGTATTCATCTTGATAATCCCTATCCTCCCTAGCCACGATAGCGGTTTGTTTTTCCATGTTGATAAGTCTCTCACTATGTCATTTTGCAAGGGAATGTAGTTATGTTTAAAAAGGTCAAGTGGAGAGGGTGTCAGGTAGATTCCTAGGTATTTCAGCTTATTATGGGCGATGGATATGTGGTTTTCTTTTTTAAGCATTTGTATGTGTTTATTATGGGTGTTGATATTTAGGAGTTCCGACTTGTTTAAATTTAAAAGGAAGTTGGAAACTCTTCCATAGGCTGCAAGTTCCCTTAGTAACTCAGGTATGGATGTTTCAGCCTCTGATAGAGTAAAAAGAATATCGTCCGCGTACAGCGCTTGTTTATACTCCGTATCGCTCACCAGTATCCCCTTAATATGTGTGTTATGTCTAATTATTTGGGCTAACACTTCAATGGAAATCGCAAATAACAGTGGCGAAAGTTTGCAACCCTGCCGTGTGCCATTGCTAATATGGAATCTATCTGAGAGTGTACCGTTAACCCTGACCCTAGCATTTGGTCTGGAGTATAGTGACATAGCCATATTAAGGAAAGCCTCTGGAATCCCCATGTCTCGTCAGAGAAACGGCCAACCCACCCTATCAAAGGCCTTTTCCGCATCTGTGGAGAGCAACACCATCGGGACATTGGATACCTTTGCGTGATTAATGAGCTGGATAACTTTAGTGGTATTGTCCCTGGCCTCTATCCTAGGTACGAAACCAACCTGATCATTACCTATGAGCCCCGGAAGGTGTTTATTGAGCCTGTTAGCAAGGATCTTGGCCAACACTTTCATGTCAGCATTGATGAGGGAAATAGGCTTAAAGTTCCCTGGGCTATTTGCTGGTTTTACTGGTTTTGCTATAACAGTGATGTGAGCCTCCAGTAGGGTCTCAGTTAGTACGGGTCGTCTCTAAACTTATTAAAGTGGTATAGCATATGAGCTGAAAGGACTCCTTGAAATATTTTGTAATATCATGGCGTGAGGCCATCTGGTCCCGGGCTTTTGCCTGGTGGCATATCGTTAATGGCTTGGGAGAGCTCTTCTGGGGAGATTGGAGCAGATAGTGAGTCAGCAGCCTCTCTATTTAAGGTAGGTAATTTTAGCTCAGTAAAGTATTTATTAGTTTCCTCTGTGAGGGGATTAGTGCTGTTATCTGATTGAATGTTGTCTATGTTATATAGTTCACTGTAAAAGTTATGAAAGGTAGAGGCAATTTTGAAGCTATCTTTAACTATGTGGTTGACAGGCGTCGATATTGAGTGTATGTACGTGTGTAGTTGTTTCCGATGAATACTTCTGGCAAGCACTTTACCGGGTTTATTACCCCCCTTGAAGTAGTATTGCTTGAGGGACAGGGCATTACGCTGGTGGTCCTCTGTTAGGTGTTGTTTAAGCCTGTTTTTGATTGTTTCGTTAGCAGGGTCTTTTTTATGATCTACTTCTAGGGAGCCAATGGATTTTAGTAAGTCAGAGTGTTTTTCTCTGGCTAGCCTATTGAGTTTTAAAAATAGACCTCTAATAACCAATTTATGTGCTTCCCATTAGTTAAGATGGGATGTTGTGGAACTTGTATTAATTTCAAAGTATTCGGATATATGTCAAGTAGGGTGTCGTCTAATCTCTAGAGTCTGGGGGAGACTGGGATGCCCGGCCATAAGATCCGACAAGAGACAGGGGCATGATCAGACCATGTGATAGACCCAATATTGCAGGTGTTGGTGATAGCAAGGCCATGAGAGTCAGTAAGTATGTGATCTATCCTTGTGTAGCAGTTATGAGGGTTTGAATAAAAAGTGTAGTCCCTGTCTGAGGGGTGTAGCGTCCTCCAAACATTGTGGAGATCTAAATCTGTCCTTAAATCCATTAAAACCACCCTGAACAATTTAAGAGTGCTAAAGGATCCCCTAGAGGAATCTATGGCAGGGTCTAGGGAAAGGTTGAAGTCTTCCACTAAGTAATTCCCTGTGAGGGGTCGAGAATTAAGTTAGCTATTTAAAAAAAAAAAAAAAAAAAACAGCTTGAGCCTGGTTTGGGGCACAAATGTTCAGGGGTATAATGTGGTGGCCATAGAGTTTGCCTTTTATAAGGATATATCGTCCCTCAGGATCTCTTTCAGTGTGGGATATTTTAATTGGTAGTGTTTTATGGAAGAGTACTCCAACTGCGGCCTTTTTGTGTGGTCCTGATGCAAAAAAAGCTGTGGGGTATTGTGTGTTATACCATTTAGGTTCTTTACCTTTTTGGAAGTGGGTCTCTTGGAGCATCAAAATTTGGCTATTTAGTGTGTAGAGGTCTCGGAATGCTATGGAGTGCTTCCCAGGGCTGTTGAGACCTTTCGCATTTATTGTAGTCAATTGGATGGAGTGGTCCTGGAACCTGCTGGCTCTGGAAAGCATACTAATTGTGAATAGAGAAAAAAAAGGGGGGGGGGATAGGAGTAAGAGAGAACAAGAGAGAGAAAGGGGGGGAGACCTTAGGTTAAGGGGAATAAATGGATAGAGAGAGTAGAGAAAGGAGAAGAAAATTTGGGTGTATGTCCAATTGGACACAGAGATTGCTTGGTAACAAAATTAGCAATTTGTGAGTGTGAATTATCTTAATAAAGTCTAATACTACTAGGGGTAGTATACCCACTGTTGGTTATTACATTATAACTTTGGATTAATATGGCAATAAGGGGTTTAGGAGAAGGGAAGGGGTATGACTTGGGAAGGTTAGGCAGGGGTTGGGGTGTTAGGAGGGATGGGTGAGGGGAAAGGAACAGAACTGTAGGGTACAATCAACCATCTTGATATGAGAGAACAATACAACAAAGCAATATAGGAACATTTCTCATGAACCCTAATGTAACCTAAAGTTGCTATCTCTAAAGCTAGCTTAAAATAGTTATCACCATGCGAGGGGCATCACCAACTGGCTCCAATTGGTGTCCCTCTATACCAAATGGAGGGCTATTTATTTATTTTTTTTCATTTTGGACCCCCCCTCCCCTGGTTCGGTCCTACATCCTGCAGAATATGGCTAGAGAGAAAGCTTATATCCAACTAATGTGCTCTACAAAGTGTAAGGATTTATGTGTTTCTGAGTTGGGGGATTAAGTGATGTACCCTAGCATGGAAGACATAATTCTAGCAACATAATGGTGTTGACTTTTTAACAACAAAACAGGAACATGAACAAATATAACTGTTAATCACACGATGTAACATTATCACATCTTGTAGTAACCTGTTTCCCTACATGGGCAGGTGAAAAACCCTCAGCTAATCAGGCTGGGGGAATTGTCCAAAGACGGGCATGGTCGCCGGTTTTGTCCAGCTGTTTGCTTAAACATGACTTATTTACATCACTAATGTTGACCCTAAGACAGAAAGGATACTAGTAGTTGTCTCAATGGCCCCTGAGAGTGCGAGGTAACGTTCATATATCTGGCACTAGTTCCTGGGTAGAAAGTGAAGTTGGGGATGTCCCTTCTGTAGGAGCACCGATCAGGGTGTCATTGTTACCAGGGATCAAAGAAAGGTCTCTGTAGAACAGGTGTGGGTCTGTGCCAGGCTGATATATGGCCGTCTTATTATGATGAGTGGAAATCAAAGAGACAGGAAAACCCCATCTGATATGAGATAGATCTTGTCTCTTCTGCAGTGTCACTGGTGAGAGGTCTGTAAATATTTGAATTTCTTCTCCTACATGGAAGATGGGTTGTTTAGATCTGGCGCATTTCAAAATTTCCTCCTTATACTTAAAACTGAGGAATTTAATAATAATAATATCCCTAGGAGGGGCCTTAGGGGGTGGTTTGGGCCATAAAGCCCTGTGGGCTCTCTCAATGGGGATTTCCTTGGCAGATGGGCTACTTTTTATTACTCTAAACAAGGCTTGGAGGTAACCCTCAATTGCTGGTGGGTGGACAGCTTCCGAGACGCCTCTTATCCTAAGATTGTTGCGTCTACAACGGTTATCCAAGTCTTCTATTTTTTTCTGTAAGATATTGGACATTATCTGCTTGATGCTATATCTCTTTTGTGTGACTTTGAAGTGTAACGGAGGTCGAGGCCTGGCCCTCCTCCAGCGAAAGGGCCCTGTGGTCTAGAGCACTTAAGTCTTTGCGGAGGTCGCCAAATAAACTCCTCATCTCCTGGAGGACTCCTTTTATGTCCTCTTTTGAAGACAGGTGCTGAATGTCCTCCTTAGTGACATATGAGATTGGAGAGGTCTCTTCCTGGGGGGCTGAAGAGGTCGTACTTATTTGCTTATTAGCCATATCTTCCGGAAGGGTGATAGACCTCGCGTCGGCTGGTTTTAGATAGTGACTGAGTGTTTTGGAGGTGTGAGGCTTTCCCGGCTTATTCTGCCTCTTGCCAGGCATCACATAGGGAGCGTGCAGTAGGGGATAAAGAATTCTGCTCGTTCTTGGGATTAGGGGAGTACTGTAGTATGATCAACTCTTACCTCTTGTAGTATAGGTTACTGTTGTCCCCAATAAGAGTGTGAATCCTCTTTTATTACCGCAGGGACCAAAACAGTTGCAGGACCTAGGTTCCTATCAGAGGTTTCCAGGGAATCCACTGCAGTGATATGGTCTATTAAGCCTCTGCTCTGCGATTCAGTGACAGGACAAATATGTATTTAGTGTCCGTTGGCAAGGATATAGTTCGCCTGTATAGTGCGTGAGAGGCCTTCTCAGTGTTAGTGTAGGAGGAAGAGAAAGTAAACTACGCCACAATTATCTGCCCCTGTGTAGCGGAATGCTTATCCGGTTGTTGCGTTGTTACTCAGAGAAGTCTCTATATTGGTGTCAGATAAGTGCCATTGACATAGAGTGGTGCAAATTTGCTTATCGCTATGTCGCAGGGTATTCAAGTACAGAGGCCTCCTCTCTATGTTAATTCTGGGCCGGATCTCCCCTGCAGCGCTCCAACACGCTCTCTGATCTCTCCCGCAGTCAGACCGCATGTGCCACAGTCTTTCCGTGTAGCTTCCTGCTCCAGGCTATGTGAGTGCCAGTGGTGATGAAGAGAAGTGTCCTCGATCCGAGCCGGTTAGTGTCTTTACTAGCAGGTTAGTTTCCCATGGCCTAGATTTGGAGTTTGGCGGTAGCCGTGAAAACCAGCGTTAGAGGCTCTTAACGCTGGTTTTAGGCTACCGCCGGTATTTGGAGTCAGTCAGGAAAGGGTCTAACGCTCACTTTTCAGCCGCGACTTTTCCATACCGCAGATCCCCTTACGTCAATTGCGTATCCTATCTTTTCAATGGGATCTTCCTAACTCCGGTATTTAGAGTCGTGTCTGAAGTGAGCGTTAGAAATCTAACGACAAAACTCCAGCCGCAGAAAAAAGTCAGTAGTTAAGAGCTTTCTGGGCTAACGCCGGTTCATAAAGCTCTTAACTACTGGGCTCTAAAGTACACTAACACCCATAAACTACCTATGTACCCCTAAACCGAGGTCCCCCCACATCGCCCCCACTCGATTCAATTTTTTTAACCCCTAATCTACCGACCGCCACCTACGTTCGCCTTATGTACCCCTAATCTGCTGCCCCTAACACCGCCGACCCCTATATTATATTTATTAACCCCTAACCTGCCCCCCACAACGTCGCCGCCACCTACCTACAATAATTAACCCCTAATCTGCCGACCGCAAAGAGCCGCCACCTACATTATAGCTATGTACCCCTAATCTGCTGCCCCTAACACCGCCGACCCCTATATTATATTTATTAACCCCTAATCTGCCCCCCTCAACGTCGCCTCCACCTGCCTACACTTATTGACCCCTAATCTGCCGAGCGGACCGCACCGCTACTATAATAAAGTTATTAACCCCTAATCCGCCTCACTAACCCTATAATAAATAGTATTAACCCCTAATCTGCCCTCCCTAACATCGCCGACACCTAACTTCAAGTATTAACCCCTAATATGCCGATCGGAGCTCACCGCTATTCTAATAAATGTATTAACCCCTAAAGCTAAGTCTAACCCTAACACTAACACCCCCCTAAGTTAAATATAATTTAAATCTAACGAAATTAATTAACTCTTATTAAATAAATTATTCCTATTTAAAGCTAAATACTTACCTGTAAAATAAATCCTAATATAGCTACAATATAAATTATAATTATATTATAGCTATTTTAGGATTTATATTTATTTTACAGGTAACTTTGTATTTATTTTAACCAGGTACAAAAACTATTAAATAGTTAAGAACTATTTAATAGCTAAAATAGTTAAAATAATTACAAAATTACCTGTAAAATAAATCCGAACCTAAGTTACAATTAAACCTAACACTACACTATCAATAAATTAATTAAATAAAATACCTACAAATAAATACAATGAAATAAACTAACTAAAGTACAAAAAAATAAAAAAGGACTAAGTTACAAAAAATAAAAAAATATTTACAAACATCAGAAAAATATTACAACAATTTTAAACTAATTACACCTACTCTAAGCCCCCTAATAAAATAACAAAGCCCCCCAAAATAAAAAATGCCCTACCCTATTCTAAATTACAAAAGTTCAAAGCTCTTTTACCTTACTAGCCCTGAACAGGGCCCTTTGCGGGGCATGCCCCAAGAAATTCAGCTCTTTTTCCTGTAAAAAAACACATACAATACCCCCCTCCCCAACATTACAACCCACCACCCACATACCCCTAATCTAACCCAAACCCCCCTTAAATAAACCTAACACTAAGCCCCTGAAGATCTTCCTACCTTATCTTCACCATACCAGGTTCACCGATCGATCCAGAAGAGCTCCTCCGATGTCCTGATCCAAGCCCAAGCAGGGGGCTGAAGATGTCCATGATCCGGCTGAAGTCATCATCCAAGCGGGAGCTGAAGAGGTCCATGATCCGGCTGAAGTCATCATCCAAGCGGGAGCTGAAGAGGTCCATGATCCGGCTGAAGTCTTCTATCAACGGCATCTTCAATCTTCTGTCTTCCGGATCCATCTTGCAGACCTCCGACGCGGAACATCCTGCTGGCCCGACGGACTAACGACGAATGAAGGCTCCTTTAAGGGACGTCATCCAAGATGGCGTCCCCCGAATTCCGATTGGCTGATAGGATTCTATCAGCCAATCGGAATTAAGGTAGGAAAATTCTGATTGGCTGATGGAATCAGCCAATCAGATGCAAGTTCAGTCCGATTGGCCGATCCGATCAGCCAATCAGATTGAGCTCGCATTCTATTGGCTGATCGGATTGAACTTGATTCTGATTGGCTGATTCCATCAGCCAATCAGAATTTTCCTACCTTAATTCCGATTGGCTGATAGAATCCTATCAGCCAATCGGAATTCGAGGGACGCCATCTTGGATGACGTACCTTAAAGGAGCCTTCATTCGTCGGTAGTCCGTCGGGCCAGCAGGATGTTCCGCATCGGAGGTCTGCAAGATGGATCCGGAAGACAGAAGATTGAAGATGCCGTTGATAGAAGACTTCAGCCGGATCATGGACCTCTTCAGCTCCCGCTTGGATGATGACTTCAGCCGGATCATGGACCTCTTCAGCTCCCGCTTGGATGATGACTTCAGCCGGATCATGGACATCTTCAGCCCCCTGCTTGGGCTTGGATCAGGACATCGGAGGAGCTCTTCTGGATCGATCGGTGAACCTGGTATGGTGAAGATAAGGTAGGAAGATCTTCAGGGGCTTAGTGTTAGGTTTATTTAAGGGGGGTTTGGGTTAGATTAGGGGTATGTGGGTGGTGGGTTGTAATGTTGGGGAGGGGGTATTGTATGTGTTTTTTTACAGGAAAAAGAGCTGAATTTCTTGGGGCATGCCCCGCAAAGGGCCCTGTTCAGGGCTGGTAAGGTAAAAGAGCTTTGAACTTTTGTAATTTAGAATAGGGTAGGGCATTTTTTATTTTGGGGGGCTTTGTTATTTTATTAGGGTGCTTAGAGTAGGTGTAATTAGTTTAAAATTGTTGTAATATTTTTCTGATGTTTGTAAATATTTTTTTATTCTTTGTAACTTAGTTCTTTTTTATTTTTTGTACTTTAGTTAGTTTATTTCATTGTATTTATTTGTAGATATTGTATTTAATTAATGTATTGATAGTGTAGTGTTAGGTTTAATTGTAGGTAATTGTAGGTATTTTATTTAATTAATTTATTGATAGTGTAGTGTTAGGTTTAATTGTAACTTAGGTTAGGATTTATTTTACAGGTAATTTTGTAATTATTTTAACTAGGTAGCTAACTATTTAATAGCTATTGTACCTGGTTAAAATAATTACAAAGTTGCCTGTAAAATAAATATTAATCCTAAAATAGCTACAATATAATTATAATTTATATTGTAGCTATATTAGGATTTATTTTACAGGTAAGTATTTAGCTTTAAATAGGAATAATTTATTTAATAAGAGTTAATTAATTTTGTTAGATTTAAATTATATTTAACTTAGGGGGGTGTTAGTGTTAGGGTTAGACTTAGCTTTAGGGGTTAATACATTTATTAGAATAGCGGTGAGCTCCAGTCGGCAGATTAGGGTTAATGTTTGAAGTTAGGTGTCGGCGATGTTAGGGAGGGCAGATTAGGGGTTAATACTATTTATTATAGGGTTAGTGAGGCGGATTAGGGGTTAATAACTTTATTATAATAGCGGTGCGGTCCGCTCGGCAGATTAGGGGTTAATAAGTGGAGGCAGGTGGAGGCGACGTTGTGGGGGGCAGATTAGGGGTTAATAAATATAATATAGGGGTCGGCGGTGTTAGGGGCAGCAGATTAGGGTACATAGGGATAATGTAAGTAGCGGCGGTTTACGGAGCGGCAGATTAGGGGTTAATAATAATATGCAGGTGTCAGCGATAGCGGGGGCGGCAGATTAGGGGTTAATAAGTGTAAGGTTAGGGGTGTTTAGAATCGGGGTACATGTTAGAGTGTTAGGTGCAGACGTAGGAAGTGTTTCCCCATAGCAAACAATGGGGCTGCGTTATTAGCTGAACGCGGCTTTTTTGCAGGTGTTAGGTTTTTTTTCAGCTCAAACAGCCCCATTGTTTCCTATGGGGGAATCGTGCACGAGCACGTTTTTTAAGCTGGCCGCTTCCGTAAGCAACTCTGGTATCGAGAGTTGCAGTGGCGTTAAATATGCTCTACGCTCCTTTTTTGGAGCCTAACGCAGCCTTTCTGTGGACTCTCAATACCAGAGTTATTTTAAAGGTGCGGCCAGAAAAAAGCCAGCGTTAGCTACGCGGGTCATTACCGACAAAACTATAAATCTAGCTGTAAGCGTTCTCCGCGCCGAATACAGCCTGAGGCCTAGTATGTGTAGCGGTCCTCTCAGGGAACCAGGGCCAGTTGAGGTTTGTGTAGTTCAATCTCGAATCGATCGTGGGTGTCCCTCTCACTTCATTACCTTGAACCTCTAGTTCTGGAAGGGTTAGGTAGGGGATTATGGCATAAGAACAAGCTTTTAACCTACATGGGTATTAGGAGCCCTTCTAGCTTGCAGCCATCTTCCTGCATGGCCAGACTCCGCCCCGGCCTAAAGGTAGTTTTATATCACTTTTAATTAATGTGACCAGATTTTCCAGACCTAAATTTAGGAAACCCCATGCATTAACCTGTATGGTGCTACAGTAGGTGCCATTAATATATTCCCAAAGGCACTTATAAATATATCAAAAAGTATGAAGTCTTAAAGAGACAGACTACTTGAAAAATGCTATTTTTTGAAAAGATAAATAATCCCTTTATTACACATTCACCAGTTTTGCATAACCAACACTGTTATAGTAATACACTTTTTACCTTTGTGATTACCTTTTATCTAAGCCTCTGCAGACAGGCCCCAAGCAATGCTTACTCATAAATAACTCCATGGGAGTGAGCACAATGTTATCTATATGACATATATGAACTAGCAAAACTGGGAAAAAACTGTCAAAATGCATTGAGATAAGAGGTGACCTTCAGCGGCTTAGAAATTGGCATATGAGCCTACCAAAGGCAATTAGAAATATTCAGTAGTTTAGCTTACTTGCACTGACATAGCCCACAGGCTATTATCATTAACATGTACACATGATTCGCATAGTCTATGGTAGGAGCCACAGTCTATGGGACAAGACAATAAATTTGTATATATAAATTTTGAACTATGGGGTGTCTTTCTGGCTGATATCTATTGGCGTCAGCCAGGGTGCAGGTTACGACTCACGACTTAGGGCAAGATTACGAGTGGAGCACAAACATTTGCACACGAGCAATAAGGGGTTTATCGCGAGGGTTTGCGCTCATCGGGCTTACTGCTCATATTACTAGTTGAAAGTAAATGCAAGCTCTGGTTAACTGTTTCACAAAACATAAAAGTGTCACAAAACACATAAAAAATACATTACAAAGTATAGTTATGCTTATAATCAACACTAATTCTTAAAGAAAAAATATTGCACACAAAAGTTATAAAGGCTCAAAACTATGAGATCTTAGGTGTTAGAAAAAATAAAGCAGGCAAGGCTTTAACATAGATATACATACATATACATGTCTAAAGATTTATTTGTGTGTTTGTATATATATATATTTATATTTGTGTATAGATATATATATATATATATACACATATATGTATATATTAGATTAGGCAAAATAAATATGGGAGAGGATATCCAGGGCCCTCCTCAGTTAAAAAGGATGGGAACGTTTTATCTGGATTAATAAGTAGAGTCTACACAATATTAATTCGTATTAGACCCGGTGCAGACCCCCATCAAAAATATTAGTTCAGTATTGTAAGAAAAGAAAATTACACATTAGAGCTGTATGAGATACTGTGAATAAAGTGGGGGATTACAGTACTCAAAAAAAAATTTCTTTTAAATCTAGTATGTAGATATATGGCTGAGGTCAGACCCATGAAAAACATGCGCACATAAGCCAGAGCTAATGCAATTGATTTATTACAATAAAAGCCACAACAGAAAAATACATTTGGGCTAGCCGCATCGTGTCAAAACTAATATGACCACTGCAGTGGATGCTAGCAACAGATATATACTGAACACACTTGCGGTAACTTATGTCAAAACAAGGCAAATTATCTTGCTACAAGAAGAGAAGAAGGCATAAAGTGTAACAATTTCTAAACAACAAAATGACAGGGTATGGAGAGCATATTACAAAGGTAGATACGACCTGTTAGAATAAATTGTAAATGTCCCCTCTTCAAAAATGCTGTCCTTGCTGGAAAGTGGCCTGCTCCCACAGGTTGCAGGATTAGAGAGCCTTCGAACACGATGATCACTCCGGCATGATTCTTGCGTATACGCCAATTAGCACCAGCTGACAAGCCGAGGTAAGAATGTCCTCCAAAGCCAGCTGTATAATTTCCACAAAGTATGCAGTTCTTTGTCATCTACATCCACAACAGCTACCTCCGACATCCAGTACTTGTTTCACCTATTTCATCTGAAAGTTGCGTTTCCTTGCTCATAGGGACACCGACCTAGATAGGTAAAGTATCTCCGCCTCTGTGGTTTCTACTCCGGACAGCTGGACAATACTGCGCCTGTTTGAAAGTGTCAACGCGCATTTCGCCCCACAATGCTGAGCGAAAAAGGGGCCTCGTCAGGACACTCAATACTCTTTTGTTAGTTTTCATTGTTGGGGGAGTGGCCGCAACCATCCTGGCTCTCCAATTGATTGGCCGCTAAAGTCAAGCCTCCTAACTTATATGATACAAAGTTAACTTTAGAGTGTATATAGAGTGATGCATGCAAAAGAAATCAATTGCATTGTCCTAACCCTATGTGTGCTGTAATCCAAACAAAACATATAGTTTTAGGTTATGGAAACCATAACTCAGATAGAAATAATAGAAGAAATTGCAATATCTATGGTAAATTTCATAATGTTTGCGATACCTTTCTAACGCCTAGATTTAGAGTTTTGCGTTAGCCGTCAAAACCAGTGTTAGGGGGTCCTAATGCTGGTTTTGGCCACCCGCTGGTATTTAGAGTCAGGAAAGGGTCTAACGCTCACTTTCCAGCCACGACTTTTCCATACCGCAGATCCCCCTACGCCATTTGCGTATCCTATCTTTTCAATGGGATCTTTCTAACGCCGGTATTTAGAGTCTTGGCTGAAGTGAGTGTTAGAAATCTAATGTCAAGACTCCAGCCGCAGAGAAAAGCCAGGAGTTAAGAGCTTTATGGGCTAACGCCGGTTCATAAAGCTCTTAACTACTGTGCTCTAAAGTACACTAACACCCATAAACTACCTATGCACCCCTAAACCGAGGTCCCCCCACATCACCGCCACTCTATTAAAAAAATTTAACCCCTAATCTGCCGACCGCACAACGCCGCCAGCTACATTATCCCTATGTACCCCTAATCTGCTGCCCCTAACACCGCCGACACCTACATAATATTTATTAACCCTTAATCTGCCCCCCCCCAACGTCGCCACTACCTACCTACAATTATTAACCCCTAATCTGCTGACTGGACCTCACCGCTACTATAATAAATGTATTAACCCCTAAAGCTAAGTCTAACCCTAACACCCCCCTAAGTTAAATATAATTTTTATCTAACAAAATAAATTAAATCTTATTAAATAAATTATTCCTATTTAAAGCTAAATACTTACCTGTAAAATAAACCCTAATATAGCTACAATATAAATAATAATTATATTGTAGCTATTTTAGGATTAATATTTATTTTACAGGCAACTTTGTATTTATTTTAACTAGGTACAATAGCTATTAAATAGTTATTAACTATTTAATAGCTACCTAGCTAAAAGAAATACAAAATTACCAGTAAAATAAATCCTAACCTAAGTTACAATTAAACCTAACGCTACACTATCAATAAATTAAATACAAATACCTACAAATAAATACACTAACTAAAGTACAAAAAATAAAAAAAGTACTAAGTTACAAAAAATAAAAAAATAATTTACAAACATTATAAAAATATTACAACAATTTTAAGCTAATTACACCTACTCTAAGCCCCCTAATAAAATAACAAAGCCCCCCAAAATAAAAAAATGCCCTACCCTATTCTACAATAAAAATTGTAAAGCTCTTTTATCTTACCAACCCTTAAAAGGGCCTTTTGCGGGGCATGCCCCAAAGAATTCTGCTCTTTTGCCTGTAAAAAAAAACATACAATAACCCCCCAACATTACAACCCACCACCCACATACCCCTAATCTAACCCAAACCCCCCTTAAATAAACCTAACACTAAGCCCCTGAAGATCTCCCTACCTTGTCTTCACCACGCCGGGTATCACCGATCCGTCCAGAATAGGGTCCGAAGTCTTCATCCTATCTGGGCGATGTCTTCATCCAAGCGGGGGCTGAAGAGGTCCATCATCCGGCTGAAGTCTTCATCCAAGCGGGGGGCTGAAGAGGTCCATCATCCGGTTGAAGTCTTCTATCAAGCGGCATCTTCAATCTTCTTTCTTCCGGATCCATCTTCATCCCGCCGACACGGAACATCCTTCCTCCACAACGAACTCCCGACGAATGAAGGTTCCTTTAAGGGACGTCATCCAAGATGGCGTCCCTCAAATTCCGATTGCCTGATAGGATTCTATCAGCCAATCGGAATTAAGGTAGGAATAATCTGATTGGCTGATGAAATCAGCCAATCAGATTGAGCTTGCATTCTATTGGCTGTTCCGATCAGCCAATAGAATGCAAGCTCAATCTGATTGGCTGATCCAAACAGCCAATCGGATTGAACTTTAATCTGATTGGCTGATCCAATTTTCAATTTTCCGATTGGCTGATAGAATCCTATCAGCCAATCAGAATTCGAGGGACGCCATCTTGGATGACGTCCCTTAAAGGAACTTTCATTCGTCGGGAGTTTGTCGTGGAGGAAGGATGTTCCGCGTCGGCGGGATGAAGATGGATCCGGAAGAAAGAAGATTGAAGATCGGGAGTTCGTTGTGGAGGAAGGATGTTCCGCGTCGGCAGGATGAAGATGGATCCGGAAGAAAGAAGATTGAAGATGCCGCTTGATAGAAGACTTCAGCCGAATGATAAAACTCTTCAGCCCCCGCTTGGATGAAGACTTCAGCCGGATGATGGACCTCTTCAGCCCCCGCTTGGATGAAGACATCGCCCGGATTGGATGAAGACTTCGGACTCTCTTCTGGACGGATCAGTGATACCTGGCGTGGTGAAGACAAGGTAGGGAGATCTTCAGGGGCTTAGTGTTAGGTTTATTTAAGGGGGGTTTGGGTTAGATTAGGGGTATGTGGGTGGTGGGTTGTAATGTGGGGGGGTATTGTATGGGGGGTTTTTTTACAGGCAAAAGAGCAGAATTCTTTGGGGCATGCCCCTCAAAAGGCCCTTTTAAGGGCTGGTAAGGTAAAAAGAGCTTTACAATTTTTATTGTAGAATAGGGTAGGGCATTTTTTTATTTTGGGGGGCTTTGTTATTTTTTTAGGGGACTTAGAGTAGGTGTAATTAGTTTAAAATTCTTGTAATCTTTTTTTATTTTTTGTAATTTAGTGGGGGTTTTTGTAATTTAGTGTTTGTTTGTTTTTTTGTAATTTAGTTTAGTTGATTTAATTGTAGATAATTGTAGGTAGTTTATTTAATTAATTTATTAATAGTGTAGTGTTAGGTTTAATTGTAACTTAGGTTAGGATTTATTTTACAGGTAATTCGGTAATTATTTTAACTAGGTAGCTATTAAATAGTTATTAACTATTTAATAGCTATTGTACCTGGTTAAAATAAATACAAAGTTGCCTGTAAAATAAATATTAATCCTAAAATAGCTACAATATAATTATTATTTATATTGTAGCTATATTAGGGTTTATTTTACAGGTACGTATTTAGCTTTAAATAGGAATAATTTATTTAATAAGAATTATTTTATTTTGTTAGATAAAAATTATATTTAATTTAGGGGGGTGTTAGGGTTAGGGTTAGACTTAGCTTTAAGGGTTAATACATTTATTATAGTAGCGGTGAGGTCCGGTCGGCAGATTAGGGGTTAATAATTGTAGGTAGGTAGCGGCGACGTTGGGGGGGCAGATTAGGGGTTAATAAATATAATATAGGGGTCGGCGGTGGTTAGGGGCAGCAGATTAGGGGTTCATAGGGATAATGTAGGTTGCGACGTTGTACGGAGCGGCAGATTAGGGGTTAATTGTATAATGCAGGTGTCAGCGATAGCGGGGGCGGCAGATTAGGGGTTAATAAGTGTAAGGTTAGGGGTATTTAGATTCGGGGGACATGTTAGGGTGTTAGGTGCAGACTTAGGAAGTGTTTCCCCATAGGAAACAATGGGGCTGCGTGAAGAGCTGAACGCTGCTTTTTTGCAGGTGTTTGTTTTCAGCTCAAACTGCCCCATTGTTTCCTATGGGGGAATCATGCACGAGCACGTTTTTTAAGCTGGCCGCGTCCGTAAGCACCGCTGGTATTGAGAGTTGCAGTGGCTGTAAATTATGCTATACGCTCCCTTTTTGGAGCCGAACGCAGCCCTTCTGTGAACTCTAAATACCAGCGTTGTTTAAAAGGTGCGGGGGAAAAAATAGCTAACGCACCCCTTTGGCCGCAGAACTCTAAATCTAGCCGTATGACTTTATACTTAAAGGCTGACATAAGCTGAGTTTTCAGAAGGAATATATCAGGCATAAGAATACTCTATTAGAGGACCTTCCTTGGATTTTAAATCGTAGACAAAAATAACAAATAGACAAAAAATAGCCTGTGGAATTTAATAAATAAATAACAATTAGCCCAGAAATGACCCATATTCTATTCTTTCATTGAGACCATATGGGGACACTGTTTTTAACATATAAGTCCACCTGGTTTCTTTATTTAAAATACATATGTATATGTGTGTATATATATATATATGTGTGTGTGTGTGTGTGTGTACATATGTATTTATATGTGTATAGCGCCCCCTGTTTACTTTGTACACAAAGTGACTTGTTTTTTATTGAAAGGACTTCTTATACCGGATTTTAACAGAACTGAAACAGTAAATCGTGAACTTGCTCCATTGCAACATTGTGGGCCAGATTAAAAAGTGCTAAAGCGATATTTGCGCTCCCCTGAGTAATACCAGCGCACGCAAATGTACACTGGTATTACGAGTTAGGTGCAATGCTTGTGGCCAACTTTTTTGACCATTTGCCATAAGTTCCTAATGCACACATTGTCAGTTCCACTTTTCCCCAGGGGCTGCAAAAAAGTATGCAGAGGACCGCATATGGCCCACACGCCGCTAGTTGACCATCCCTGGTTTATTGTATTTTTCTACTTATATGTTATCATGTTCAGTTATTTATTTATTTATTTTTTCAATTCCAATAAAAATAAAATTAAAAGGAATTTGGGCATTAAAGGGAGATGAAACCCCATTTTTTTACTTCACTATACAGATAGGGCATACAATTTTAAACTTTCCAAATGACTTTTTTCAAATTAGCTTCGTTCTCTTGGCATCCTTTCTTGAAAAGTATACCTAGGTAGTTCAGGAGCTGGGAGTTAGTGACTGATTGGTGGCTGCACATCTATGCCTTTTGTGATTGGCTTACAAATATGTTAAGCTAGCTCCCAGTAGTGCATTACTGCTCCTTCAAGAAAGGAAACCAAAGTAAATTGAAATATTGCTTACAAATGTATACTCTATATGAATCATGAAAGAAAAATATTGGGGTTCATGTCCTTTTAATTTTTATGTGAAATATATATATATATATATATATATATATATATATATATATATATATGAAATCTGAAAAAATAAGTGCACAGAGAATCTCCTCATAGTGTAATATTGTTTAATACAAAATCCGTATAAAATAAACAAACAAACCCCCTATCAGGGTGGGTACTCACAAGAGAAAACCTCAATCAATATGAGGTAAGGTTCAAACGTTGAGCACCAGAGATGGTGTGTATTACGCTCTGTGAGTCTGTAAGGCTGTAAATCAGTCCCTCAGTATAGCGATGCAGGCTGAAACTTAAAGGGACAGTATACACTCATCTTTATATAACTGCATGTAATAGACACTACTATAAAGAATAAGATGCACAGATACTGATATAAAAATCCAGTATAAAACTGATTAAAAACTTACTTAGAAGCTTTCAGTTTAGCTCTGTTGAAAAGGTAGTTGGAAATCCCACTGCAAGTGGCAAATAAGACACTTCCCCCTCCCCCTTCTTTTGCATATGAAAAGACCCTTTACACAAACAGGAGCAAGCTGGAGAAGGTAGCTGACAGTATTCACATAAAACTTTGGGGCTTGGTTAGGAGTCTGAAAATCAGAGCAATGTTATTTAAAAATAAGCAAAATTATAAAATTTTTTAAAAAAACAAACTTTATGGGCTTTATAAATAGATCATCTAAAAAACATTTATGCAAAGAAAAAATGAGTGTATAATGGCCCTTTAAGTTCACCGTATATCCATAACTGTGATGTTCAATTGCCAAAGTTTTTGTAACATAAATGGCAACCAATGTAGCAACAATAAAGTGTCGACTTAACACTATAACAGCAAGTTGTATACAACTTGGCGTTTTGCACGGTGGTGAAAGGTGGGCGTGGCCTAACACGTTTCACGGAAGTGTCCGCTTCGTCAGAGGCTTCGTAATCGCCCACCAAGCCAGTGTGTGTTTTTATCCCAAAACAGGGAGATGTATGAGAAAATGGCACTCCAATCAGAACACCTTTCTTCCACAGTGCAAGCGTCTCTATAGAGAATATGTGCTAAATACATGATAAAGAATTTTTAAACATATAAAAACAATTGGAGCACAAATAATTACATAAATTACCTGTTAGTTTTTCAAGAATCCTACAATAGGTAGCTAAAAGGATTTAAAAATTAACCGCATATATAGAAAAATGTTCCCGATATAACTTAAAGGGATAGTAATCTATCTTAGCGTATCCTATACACAATGAGCTTCTGGGTTTGGACACATATAAGTAGCTAAAAAAAATATAAGCTATAATTCCTAAACTATTTGACATAATAAAATAGCATACTAATCTAAAGGGGATTAATTTAGTATAAAATAACACTACTTAAAACTACAATTTGTTTTTAAAAAAAAGGCGAGATACGTCCTAAAAAAGAGAGAAGAAAATACCTGTGTATCAAAATCCCTATTTCTTCATAGAGATACCGTAATTAATAAAATGATATATTTAAAAATGTTATTATTTTTGTTTTTTTATTATTATTATTATTACACTAATTCTATTTAGAGGAGAAATGCCTGTATATCCAACTCCCTGTTCATCAGTAATGGTTCCATAGTTTGTAGGGTGTGGATCCAATAAGTCTCATGTTGCCTTAGTTTTAAAAGTCTATTCCCCCTTCTTTCATCCAGGGTCACTTGTTCTATGGCCTTAAATCTAAGACTAGAGGGATCATTATTATGAAAATTTCTAAAATGATCTGTGACTCCATGTGATTCGTCAGAGGCTTCGTAATCGCCCACCAAGCCAGTGTGTGTTTTTATCCCAAAACAGGGAGATGTATGAGAAAATGGCACTCCAATCAGAACACCTTTCTTCCACAGTGCAAGCGTCTCTATAGAGAATATGTGCTAAATACATGATAAAGAATTTTTAAACATATAAAAACAATTGGAGCACAAATAATTACATAAATTACCTGTTAGTTTTTCAAGAATCCTACAATAGGTAGCTAAAAGGATTTAAAAATTAACCGCATATATAGAAAAATGTTCCCGATATAACTTAAAGGGATAGTAATCTATCTTAGCGTATCCTATACACAATGAGCTTCTGGGTTTGGACACATATAAGTAGCTAAAAAAAATATAAGCTATAATTCCTAAACTATTTGTCATAATAAAATAGCATACTAATCTAAAGGGGATTAATTTAGTATAAAATAACACTACTTAAAACTACAATTTGTTTTAAAAAAAAAGGCGAGATACGTCCTAAAAAAGAGAGAAGAAAATACCTGTGTATCAAAATCCCTATTTCTTCATAGAGATACCGTAATTAATAAAATGATATATTTAAAAATGTTATTATTTTTGTTTTTTTATTATTAT
This sequence comes from Bombina bombina, assembly GCF_027579735.1. Taxonomy (NCBI): domain Eukaryota; kingdom Metazoa; phylum Chordata; class Amphibia; order Anura; family Bombinatoridae; genus Bombina; species Bombina bombina. Next base: position 880,506,481 of record NC_069504.1, read on the forward strand.
TATTACACTAATTCTATTTAGAGGAGAAATGCCTGTATATCCAACTCCCTGTTCATCAGTAATGGTTCCATGGTTTGTAGGGTGTGGATCCAATAAGTCTCATGTTGCCTTAGTTTTAAAAGTCTATTCCCCCTTCTTTCATCCAGGGTCACTTGTTCTATGGCCTTAAATCTAAGACTAGAGGGATCATTATTATGAAAATTTCTAAAATGATCTGTGACTCCATGTGATACGTCACCTTTCTCAATATTAGTGACATGTTCCATGACTCTTCTTTTTATGGTCCTTTTGGTCCTACCAACATATTGTTTATTACATGAACACTCAAGTACATATACCACATACTTAGAGTGACAGTTCATATTAGAATTAATTTTATTCTTATAATTATTTGTACTAGAGGTTATATTCTTATCTACCGTAATTAGGGGACAAGTGTTAAAAAAAATTCTGTTGCACCTAAAAAAACAGTGGTAGATTTATTTAACCAATGGTTTTTAGTTGCTTTGTCTTTTAAATAACTTGGAGCAAGAAGTTCCTTAAGATTTTTATTTTTCCGAAAAACAACTTTTGGCCTAGTGCCTAAATTTCTCACTAGAACAGGGTCCTCCAGAAGGATGTGCCAATGCTTCTCCAAAGCTTGTTTTATATATCCAGCTGCATTATTATATTTTGTCAAAAATAAATTACCTGGAGTTTCATGGTATTTTGGTTTTTGTGTGTTTAATAAAGTAGGTCTATCTAGTTGCTTAGCTTGATTAAAGCCATCCTCTATAATAGTGTTTAAATAACCCTTTGCCCTAAATTTTGTTTTTAATTTCTCTGATTCTAATTCGAAACTTTCTAGACTCGAAAAGTTTCTTCGCACACGTTGAAACTGGTCATACAGAATATTGCTTATCCAGGTCTTGTGATGACCACTTTGTGCATGAAGATAACTGTTCGAGTCTGTCTCCTTTCTATATAGTGTTGTTACTATATTTTCATCTTCATGGGTCAGAATAATATCCAAAAATTCTATCTTTATGTCATCACTCTTTTTTAAAAAAAATAAGATTAAAGATATTATTATTCACATACTGGAAGAATTTTTCTATTGAATTCTCATCACCTTTCCAAACGACCACAATGTCGTCGATAAAACGGTTCCATAAAATGATATTATCTTTGAAAGGGTTATTTTCCCAAATATGCAGGTCCTCCCAGAAACCCATGTATATATTTGCATAATTGGGGGCAAAGCGTGTGCCCATCGCAGTGCCCCCAATTTGTAGAAAATATTATTTTTGAAACAAAAAATAGTAAGAAAGGTAGATCACACTATTTTGAATATGAAAATTTAGATCATATTTAGAACAAAAATAGGAACAAGAAAACTTCCTTTAAAACAAAAGGAAATTATAATGGGACTCATCTGGATACTGCAAAATATACAGATGACACACCCTCTACTTCTTCTTTTTTAGAAAGGACAGAAAGACCAATCAAACAACCAATAACAGGACATTGGGATACTCCTCCAATAACAAAATATTTGGCAAAAACAGTAAGACAAAAAAGACCTATAGAGTCCGACGCGGACAGCGAGGAGGATGAGCTGTTTAAAATAAAAAGAAGAAAATAGAGCTTATAAATGAAACTTTTCGAGTCTAGAAACTTTCGAATTAGAATCGGAAAAATTAAAAACAAAATTTAGGGCAAAGGGTTATTTAAACACTATTATAGAGGATGGCTGTAATCGAGCTAAGCAGCTAGATAGACCTACTTTATTAAACACACAAAAACCAAAATACCATCAAACTCCAGGTAATTTGTTTTTGACGAAATATAATAATGCAGCTGGATATTGGAGAAGCATTGGCACATCCTTCTGGAGGACCCTGTTCTAGTCAGAAATTTAGACACTAGGCCAAAAGTTGTTTTTCGGAAAAATAAAAATCTTAAGGAACTTCTTGCTCCAAGTTATTTAAAAGACAAAGCAACTAAAAATCCATTGTTTAAATAAATCTACCACTGTTTTTTTTAGGTGCAACATAAAAAATTGTAACACTTGTCCCCTAATTACGGTAGATAATAAGAATATAACCTCTAGTACAAATAATTATAAGAATAAAATTAATTCTAATAGGAACTGTCACTCTAAGTATGTGGTATATGTACTTGAGTATTCATGTAATAAACAATATGTTGGTAGGACCAAAAGGACCATAAAAAGAAGAGTCATGGAACATGTCACTAATATTGAGAAAGGTGACGCATCGCATGGAGTCACAGATCATTTTAGAAATTTTCATAATAATGATCCCTCTAGTCTTAGATTTAAGGCTATAGAACAAGTGACCCTGGATGAAAGAATGGGAAATAGACTTTTAAAACTAAGGCAGCGTGAGACTTATTTGATCCACACCCTACAAGCCATGGAACCATTAGGGATGAACAGGGAGTTGGATGTACAGGCATTTCTCCTCTAAATAGAATAAGTGTAATAATAATAAAAAAACAAAAATAATACAATTTTTAAATATATCATTTTATTAATTACGTTCTCTCTATGAAGAAATAGCGATTTTGATACACAGGTATTTTCTTCTTTCTTTTTTAGGACGTATCTCTCCTTTTTTAAAATAAAAATTGTAGTTTTAAGTAGTGTTATTTTATACTAAATTCATCCCCTTTAGATTAGTATGCTATTTTATTATGTCAAATCGTTTAGGATTAGCTACTTATATGTGTCCAAACCCAGAAGCTTTATCAATAACTTCATTGTATATAGGATACGCTAAGATAGATCACTATCCCTTTAAGTTATATCGGGAACATTTTTCTATATATGCGGTTAATTTTTAAATCCTTTTAGCTACCTATTGTAGGCTTCTCGAAAAACTACCAGGTCATTTTATGTAATTATTTGTGCTCCAATTGTTTTTATATGTTAAAAAATTCTTTATCATGTATTTAGCGCATATTCTCTCTATAGAGACGCTTGCACTGTGGAAGAAAGGTGTTCTGATTGGCGTGCCATTTTCTCATACATCTCCCTGTTTTGGGTTAAAAACACACACTGGCTTGGTGGACGATTACGAAGCCTCTGACGAAGCGGACACTTCCGTGAAATGCGTTAGGCCACGCCCACCTTTCACCACCGTGCAAAATGCCAAGTTGTATACAACTTGCTGTTATAGTGTTAAGTCGACACTTTATTGTTGCTACATTGGTTGCCATTTATGTTACAAAAACTTTGGCAATTGAACATCACAGTTACAGATATACGGTGAACTTAAGTGTTCAGCCTGCATCGCTATACTGAGGGACTGATTTACAGCCTTACAGACTCACAGAGCGTAATACACACCATCTCTGGCGCTCAACGTTTGAACCTTACCTCATATTGATTGAGGTTTTCTCTTGTGAGTACCCACCCTGATAGGGGGTTTGCTTGTTTATTTTATACGGATTTTGTATTAAACAATATTACACTATGAGGAGATTCTCTGTTCGCTTATTTTTTCAGATTTCTTATTAACACTTTTGGCCTCCTTTTCCGGTACTGGAGGATTAATTTGTAAGCTGCCGTTTCTCTCTACATTGTATATCTAAAAGAAGAAGAGCAAGTTCTATAAGATCTTTAGAGACATTGAAACACAGATAAGACTCTCTTTTTTAATATATTATTATTGTATCTCTGTGTATTTGTATTCACATAGTGTGTGCAGTTTTTGTACTGTGTTTTTAACACAGATTCTTTTATATTTATATATATATATATATATATATATATATATACATACACATATACTGTTAGTTCAGCATGTTCATTTGTTCATATGATTATATGGAAATAACAATTTCACAACATAACACTATATTACTTCACTTCCAGTCTAACCGGTAATTCTTCTTTCCATTAATTCTCTTGTAAAATACTGTTAAATTTATGGAATGTTTTGACAATAAAACTTCATAACCTAAAATGACTTAGTTATAATAAGATTCTGTAGATTTAAAACAACACCCACAACAACCGGTAATTATCCTCGAGGTGATGGACAGAATTAACACCATTCTGGCTTTGACATACTACAGATAAAGTGGCAGATTTCTAGCCAGAGCCGCACTGGGAATAAAATGTTGCCCTGGACAAATCTGAATACCAGCCCTATTTTCCATTGAATCCGTAGAATGCACATGACCTTATCCCCAGCGCATCCTAACCCCTTTACACTATAAACCCCTTATGTGGTCTCACCCTCAGTGCATTCTATCCCGGGCAGGAGCTGACAATCTCCTCGGTCGGACTAGACCGCAGATATTGAATTTCACCACCTTAGATGTGGTGAAGAGGTTAGAAAAGCAGCGATCTGAT